>NC_140947.1:45020647-45055647 GCF_014529385.1 Adiantum capillus-veneris
ATGCGCAATTGACAAATCACCTTCTCATAGATTCGAGAAACCACAAGCATAAACTCACTTGGCACTTGGAGTTCTTCCATCCTTCTCCACAAATTGTTACGTGGACTCATATCAAAGGGTTTCTTAAAGTCCACAAAACAACAATACAATCGCTTGCCTTTCAACCGACTTTCCTCCATGAGAACACGAAGAGTGACAAGATGATCAATGGTGCTATGGCATCGACGAAAACCCGCTTGTCCCTTTGCACGCTTGTCATTCTCTTCAGCCCAATCACTCAATTTTATCTCCATTATGCACCCAAACAACTTTTCCATAAGAGACCCAATCATTATAGTCCGGTAGTTGCTTACATTCTTTACATCCCCTCCTTTATGCAAAGGCTTAACCCAATTAGTACTCCAATCATAAGGCATACCATGTTGAAGTGCAAGGTTGAACATATCACACATCCACTCATGGGTAAAATCTCCCGTCCATTTGATCATCTCCGGCTTGATACCTTGAAGATCTCCCGCTTTGCGAGTGGCCAACTTTTCAAGCCCACCGCATACATCCTCAATAGTAAAAAAAGACGGCATACATGGGAGTGAACCATAAAATGGCATTTTTTCAGTATTTGCTTGCTCATATAATTGCCTACAATGTGTGTACATATCCACCAGACTCAAGTTACCAAAATTCTCAACCCGCTTGCCCCTCAAGTTTCTCCAAAATCTTCCACATACATGTGCCTTTTCTTGGACTTGAAATTCTTGTTGCTTTACTTCCCATCTTCTTCTCTTCTTTTGAATCAATGCCTTGTATGTATGCAAATGAATTTGATGGTTGTCTTTGTCCATAGTTGCATCAAGCTTTATGAAGGACTTTCGAGCATCTTGACATTCTTTATCAAACCACCTTTTGCGTGATCTATCTTTGTTGATACCATGGAGATGCTTTATGGCAAAGCATTCCTCCGCACAAGAACAAATAGCTTTCTTGAAAGCTTCCCATTTAGGTTGCAATGGTACATCACATTGAAGCTTTGTCATCCATAATTTTTGCCTAACCATTTCAATGTACATTGGTGCCCGTTTGAAATCCATACATAGTGATAACTTCTCTTTCCTTTGGCTGAGATTATCATGCTTAGTTGCTTCTCCACATGAAAGGTCAATACATAAGGTGCGATGGTCGGATTCCGGGGTCCATTGACCAAACATAAAACTCTTTATGCGATACATGATGGCTTCAGAGAGTAGCATATAGTCAATCACACTATCCCCATTATGTCTCCTACATGTAAATCCATTGGTTCCACTCCACAAAGATACACCATTGGCAATGAGCATACCCGTGCTATTACACATGTGTAAAAGTAACTTTCCATAGTGATCCGGCTCTTTCTCATCCATTGAAGTACGATCATACAAGTGAACTTCCTCCAACTCCCTTGAAATGTATGGCATATGAAATTGTTGAGTATCATGTTGCAATGTTTTTGTGCCAGCAGTCATATCCCCAAATACAATAACATCACCTTCACCTTTGAAATAAGCAATGTCCTCTTCCAAATCAGAAAATGGTTGATCTCTATCCATGCAAGCATAAAAGGGAGGGTCATGATGAGGAATGTAGCAACCGGCTACAAAAATGGGTGCTCTTTTTGGTGTCATAATTTTCAGCCATACATAACGTTTGTACTTGTCATCTTTCACAATTGATACAAAATCTTCCAATCCTTTCTTAACCATACATGCTAACCCTCCTTGTCCTCTTCGTTGCTTGAGATTCTTTGACCACATCAATGAATGTACATTGTAATCCTCCAAGCCTTTAATCCTTTGTGTATAATGCTCCCAAGTTTCAACAAGAAGTACAACATCGGCTTTGCTTGTTAGTTCATCAATGCCAACCCCCGCATTCCATGGGTATCCATTACTATTCCAAAAGCATATTTTCAATTGTAACTCGGTCTCATAGGTCACGCATCCCTATTTGCTTGAGCGACTTGCCTTCTCCTTGGGCACATTTTCTTCATGAGAGATCTCCTTGTTTTTATTATTCTTTTCCTCATATGCCTTGCGACGCATATTTTGTTGCTTAATAGTGCAGTCTTCACATACAAAACATTTTGTATCCCTCAAATAGATCCAACTAATATCAAGGATAATCTTTCGCTTGGTCTCATCCGGCATGGTGCATACAATTGGCCGTTCTCCCGAGCGAGGAGCTCCTTGCTTCCCCACTCTATGTGCTCCATAGACCATAACTCCGGACATGCCAAAGTGGGTTTTGAAGAAATCTTCAATAACAATGGCAAGAGAAGGTGTATCTAACTTCTCTTCGGGAATTCCACGAATAACAATGTTCTTGGAACGTCGCTCCCGTTCCTTCAACTCCTCCACATCCACATTCTCAACATTATTTGTTTGAACCATAGTTTGCATGAGTGAGGAATTAGAAACCACATTGCTACCACATACATCAGCCCAAGACTTGTTTGTGCATACATTTTTCATGTCGCATACATCCCGGCTCATAGTGTCAAATTTCTCCTCTTTCAATACATGGTCATGCTGTACTTTGCTCATCCGCTCCTTCAAAGCATTCAAGTCCATAAGAGAGCGTTTACATTCCTTGACTTCCTCTTCAAGTTGTATCAAACGTGTTGTTTGCATCTCAAGTGTCCTCTTGAGATTCTCATTCTCAACCACAAGTACCCTTAGTGTGCCATTCTCTATTACAAGTGCTCGTAAGTCTTCGCCTTGTTTGTTTATGGTCTCTTGCAATAATACCAAGTACGCCATGATCATGGTTTCCGATGTCGTTGGTTGGGTGGTTGTGTTGCTATCTCCACACTTAGGAGATTTTGGATCATTTTCCACAATGGTTGTGGACCTTGTTGAAGAAGAAGAACCCTTGCGAGTGCCGGAAGACATTGTATGTAAAATAGGAGATGAGAATCAATTTTGTTAAACCTGTTCACTTCGGAAATGCTGCTACAGAAATGCCTTCCATAACTCAAAATTTTTTTCGTCTTTACATCAATGCGTAGAGGACTTCGTGCTCTTCGATTGAGGCTATAGATCACCCAAATCGGAGTTCTGATGAAGAAGTTATGATCAAAAGAGTGAACTGCTGTCTACTAGGTCAAAAAACGGCTGCGTTTTTTGAGAGAGAGAGAGAGAGAGAGAGAGAGAGAGAGAGAGAGAGAGAGAGAGAGAGAGAGAGAGAGAGAGAGAGAGAGAGAGAGAGAGAGAGAGAGAGAGAGAGCTCCATCCCAAAGAGGGTCAGAATTATATCCCACGAGATTAGACAGTTCAAAGGAAGACCGTGCTATCCTTCATAGTAATTCAGAGGCTACATAAACTTGCAGGTATGGGGGAGAGAGAGAGAGAGAGAGAGAGAGAGAGAGAGAGAGAGAGAGAGAGAGAGAGAGAGAAATAGAAATCCCATATATATATCTATCACATAAACAATAATCCCTCATTCAAATTTTGCAACAGAAGCATAAATTTTTGTTACCTTTTCCTGGGCTTGGCATGGCTATCTTGCAAACATGAGCACTTCAATGGTACATGGAGCACACTTCTAGCCTGGTATTTAAATATCTTTCCTATAGGAAGTACTCCAATCAAGCATCTCTCTCTCTCTATCATTCTCTCTCTCCCTCTCTCTCGTAATATTGAACAATCATGTAATCGTTGCCGCCATGCACAACATTTTAATGAATATATTTCTCACACATGTGAAAAGTCTAATAAAGTCAGTGTTGTACGATTTTAATAGAAATTTCAATTATTCACTTTATTGCATGTACTACATTCGCATAGCTTGTTTAGTCTAGCACCACAAAGAGAAAAAGAGAGAGACATGGAGTATCCTTCATTCATTGAGAGAGAGAGAGAGAGAGAGAGAGAGAGAGAGAGAGAAAGAGAGAGAAATAGAAATCCCATATATATATCTATCACATAAACAATAATCTCTCATTCAAATTTTGCAACAGAAGCATAAATTTTTGTTACCTTTTCTTGGGCTTGGCATGGCTATCTTTCAAACATGAGCACTTCAATGGTACATGGAGCACACTTCTAGCCTGGTATTTAAATATCTTTCCTGTAGGAAGTACTCCAAGCAAGCATTTCTCTCACTCTCTCTATCATTCTCTCTCTCACTCTCTCTCATAATATTAAACAATCATGTAATCGTTGCCACCATGCACAACATTTTAACGAATACATTTCTCACACATGTGAAAAGTCTAATAAAGTCAGTGTTGTACGATTTTAATAGTAATTTCAATTATTCACTTTATTGCATGTACTACATTCCCGTAGCTTGTTTAGTCTAGCACCACAAAGAGAAAAAGAGAGAGACATAGAGTATCCTTCATTGAGAGAGAGAGAGAGAGAGAGAGAGAGAGAGAGAGAAATCCCATATATATATCTATCACATAAACAATAATCCCTCATTCAAATTTTGCAACACAAGCATAAATTTTTGTTACCTTTTCTTGGGCTTGGCATGGCTATCTTGCAAACATGAGCACTTCAATGGTACATGGAGCACACTTCTAGCCTGGTATTTAAATATCTTTCCTGTAGGAAGTACTCCAAGCAAGCATCTCTCTCTCTCTCTATCATTCTCTCTCTCCCTCTCTCTCATAATATTAAACAATCATGTAATCGTTGCCACATGCACAACATTTTAACGAATACATTTCTCACACATGTGAAAAGTCTAATAAAGTCAGTGTTGTACGATTTTAATAGAAATTTAAATTATTCACTTTATTGCATGTACTACATTCCCGTAGCTTGTTTAGTCTAGCACCATAGAGAGAAAAAGAGAGATTCATAGAGTATCCTTGAGAGAGAGAGAGAGAGAGAGAGAGAGAGAGAGAGAGAGAGAGAGAGAGAGAGAGAGAGAGAGAGAGAGAGAGAGAGAGAGAGAGAGCTCCATCCCAAAGAGGGTTAGAATTATATCCCACGAGATTAGACAGTTCAAAGGAAGACCGTGCTGTCCTTCATAGTAATTCAGAGGCTACATAAACTTGCAGAGGCTACATAAACTTGCAGGTATGGGGGGAGAGAGAGAGAGAGAGAGAGAGAGAGAGAGAGAGAGAGAGAGAGAGAGAGAGAGAGAGAGAGAGAGAGAGAGAGAGAGAGAGAGAGAGAGAGAGAAATCCCATATATATATCTATCACATAAACAATAATCCCTCATTCAAATTTTGCAACAGAAGCATACATTTTTGTTACCTTTTCCTAGGCTTGGCATGGCTATCTTGGAAACATGAGCACTTCAATGGTATATGGAGGACACTTCTAGCCTGGTATTTAAATATCTTTCCTATAGGAAGTACTCCAATCAAGCATCTCTCTCTCTCTATCATTCTCTCTCTCCCTCTCTCTCATAATATTGAACAATCATGTAATTGTTGCCACCATGCACAACATTTTAATGAATACATTTCTCACACATGTGAAAAGTCTAATAAAGTCAGTGTTGTACGATTTTAATAGAAATTTCAATTATTCACTTTATTGCATGTACTACATTCCCGTAGCTTGTTTAGTCTAGCACCACAAAGAGAAAAAGAGAGAGACATAGAGTATCCTTCATTGAGAGAGAGAGAGAGAGAGAGAGAGAGAGAGAGAGAGAAAGAGAGAGAAACAGAAATCCCATATATATATATCTATCACATAAACAATAATCCCTCATTCAAATTTTGCAACAGAAGCATAAATTTTTGTTACCTTTTCTTGGGCTTGGCATGGCTATCTTGCAAACATGAGCACTTCAATGGTACATGGAGCACACTTCTAGCCTGGTATTTAAATATCTTTCCTGTAGGAAGTACTCCAAGCAAGCATCTCTCTCTCTCTATCATTCTCTCTCTCCCTCTCTCTCATAATATTAAACAATTATGTAATCGTTGCCGCATGCACAACATTTTAATGAATACATTTCTCACACATGTGAAAAGTCTAATAAAGTCAGTGTTGTACGATTTTAATAGAAATTTCAATTATTCACTTTATTGCATGTACTACATTCCCGTAGCTTGTTTAGTCTAGCACCACAAAGAGAAAAAGAGAGAGACATAGAGTATCCTTCAGAGAGAGAGAGAGAGAGAGAGAGAGAGAGAGAGAGAGAGAGAGAGAGATAGATAGATAGATAGATAGTTCTATTATCGTCCTGGGAGGTCAAATATGACCTATGGGACCAAATGAACATGTCACGTGGTGTGAGTGGAGTTCATAAGTGACTCTCGATGCTCAAAAATGGCTGAAATGAGCGTCGCAATAGAGAGTCCACATCGTGGTTGGGAGAGGAAGGTATGTAGGGAGAAATCATGGCTGAATATATGGGGAAAAGAGGACCTAATGTGGTCAAAAGCTGAGCACTCAAGTAGTGTGTGGTACTCACTCTCTCGCACTTGACGAGGGCATAAGGTGCAAAGTCGATGACACTCCTCGCCAGTGCCCCAACGTCCTGTCTCGCAGCGTAGAGAATGGGAGCTAAGACGAATGGAGGCAATGGTGCGGATCGCACTCAACGGGGTGGGCTCAAAGATGTAGGAATGGGTTCGGTTACCTCGTTCCGAGAAGAAGAGAGATTTGTAGTTTGGGGCAACATGTGTGGTGTAATGGCTGAAACGGGAACCCCCGGATTTCTCCCAAGCCGTGATACATTGGCGTTGTAAGAAGGCCTCATTAACTTGGGAGTCGATCGACTCATCCTTGACCAAGTGACATGCATCCCATCTTCCAAACCATTTCTTGATATCAAGCATCCACCCCGAACTTAGTATTTTGCTCTTGCATGTCTTTTGAACCATTTGACTTGCTTCATATGCGATTCTAGGAAGTCGATGCAAAGGGCTACGTTGTGTCTTACGCATGTACTCCACAACCCTTTGCATCCCCAAGACATCAATGGGAAGCAATCCGGACTCAAGAAGTAAGAGCATGTAGGGTGTTTGTGTCTTGACTTGGAGAAAGTTGGTGAGAAAACGCTTTTGGACATTCTCAAACTCTTTTCAAGTAGACTTCTCGATGCTTCCACTCCACACCTCCACTCTATAAAGAAGCACCGGTGTCACCAATGTGTCAAAGAGGTACTTTTTGAGAGCCCAACACTTGATCTCTCCTGCATTGCACATGTTCTCAAATGCATAATAGGCCCTCTTTCCGGCTTCCAAGCGACGCATTGCACAATCCTTCCATTTATGATTGGATGGAACCTCAAGGCCAAGGTACTTGAAGTGATCTACCACTTCAAGTTGCTCATTGTTATATACAATGCATGGATTTTCATCATTGAGGGTCTTTACAAGCATAACCTTGGTTTTGGATCCATTCACGATCAGCCCGCTATGTAGGCAAAAGCGTTCCAAGACACTCATAAGCTTTTGTGCATCTTCTAAGGTATGTGCCAAGAGCACTACATCATCGGCATAAAGCAAAAGCATCATCACCGCATTTCCAATCTTAACCTCTTTTATGCCTTCTTGCTGCATAAAGTCAAGAACCATGCATTCCAGTTCATCAATGAGTAGCCCAAAGAGGGTTGGGGAAAGTGGGCATCCTTGTTTGACACCAATAGTGCTTGCAAAAAATTCTGAAATTCCATCTCCCATACGTAATTGACATATCACTTTTTGGTAGATGCAAAAGACTGCATGCATAAATTCTCTCGGCACTTGAAGGCTTTGCATACGTCTCCAAAGATTTCCTCGCGGTACCATGTCAAAAGCTTTCTTGAAATCCACAAAGCAACAATACAACTTTTTTTCTTTCAATCGAGACGCTTCCATAAGAACTCGAAGAGTGACAAGGTGATCAATAGTGCTATGATGCTTTCGAAAACCTGCTTGGCCAAGTGCACGTTTGCCATTCTTTTCAGCCCATTCACTTATCTTCATCTCCATGATACATCCAAATAACTTTGCCATTAAAGAACCAACCATTATAGTGCGATAGTTGTTCACATTGTTTACATCTCCTCCTTTGTGCAAAGGTTTGATCCAATTTGCACTCCAATCATGAGGCATGCCATACTGAAGTGCAAGGTTAAACATATCGCATATCCAATATCGTGTTTTCTTGCTTGTCCATTTAATCATTTCAGCCTTGACACCTTGAAGGTCACCTGCCTTACTAGTAGCAAGTTTCTCAAGCGCGCGGCATACATCTTCAATGGTAAAGAAGGGAGACATAAACGGAAGGGAGCTACAACACTCCATCTTATCAACATTGGGTTGCTCATAGAGATTCTTACAATGCATATACATATCCTCAAGAGTCAAGTCACCAAAGCTCTCAACGCGCTTGCCTTTTAGATTTTGCCAAAACTTGCCACATGCATGTGCTTTCTCTTGTGCTAAAAGAAGTTGTTTTTCGACTTCCCACCTTCTCCTCTTCTTTTGAACAAGTGCTTTGTATGTGTGTGAACATTCCAAGTAAACTTTCTTGTCTTTGATTGCATCCAATCTTAGCAAGTGTTTTCGGGCTTGACTACATTCCATGTCAAACCATTTCTTCTTGGTGCTACCCGTCTTAGACCTTTTGCAAGACATGTGTTACACCGAAAAGCATTCCTTCGCATAAGAGAAAATTACTTCTTTGAAAACTTTCCACTTGCATTCTAATGTTGGGCTCTCTTGATGCTCTATCATGCTTAACATTTGGTCCACCATATCAACATATATAAGTGGTCGTTTGAAGTCTAGACGTAGGTACAAATAATTCACATCATGATTGGAGGCTACATGCTCGGGCTGTTTACCACACTTGAGGTCAATACATAACATCCTATGATCCGATTCCGGATTCCATTCAGCAAGTGTAAAGCTTTGTATGCATTCTAGAGTGGCTTCCGAGAACAACATATAGTTAATCACGCTAGCACCGTTGTGCTTTCTACATGTAAAGTCATTGGTGCCTTGCCATAGAGATACACCATTTGCAATGAGCATTCCGGTACTATTGCACATATGTAGAAGTGACTTTCCATAGTGATCCACTTCTTTTGCATCATTAGAACTTCGATTAAAAATGTATGAGTCATCCATTCTTCTTGAGACATGCGGCATGTCTACTTGTTGTGTGTCGTGTTGTAGCATATTTGTGTGAGCATTCATGTCTCCAAAAACAATGACTTCACCTTGATCCTTGTAATGAGCAATGTCTTTCTCTAGTTCAACAAAGGGATGATCTCTATCCATATTCAAGCAAGCATAAAAGTTGGAGTCACAAACATGACTTGACCATTTGGTGGGCTGATTTTCAGCCATAAGTAGCGTTTATACTTATCTTCTTTGACAATGGAAACATCTTTCAAACCCTTTTTGGTCATACATGCTACGCCTCCTTGGCCTCTTCATTGCTTTGCATTTTTGGCCCACATCAAAGAATGCACATCGTATTTGTCAAATCCAAGAATTCGTTGCGCATCATGCTCCCATGTTTCGACAAGAAGTATCACATCGGAGTCATTGGTAAGCTCATCAATGCCAATTCTTGCATTCCATGGATACCCGTTACAATTCCAAAAGCTTATTCGCAAGTGTGAGTTGGTCTCATAGATCATGTGTCCCTATTTGTTGGGTGGACTTGCATCCTCCTTAAGTGGATTTTCTTCTTGAGGTGATACCTTAACCTTCTTGCTTCTTTCCTCATATGCTTTGCGAAGTACATTTTGTTGCATAATAGTGCGATCCTCATATACATTACAACCTGTTCCTTTGAGGTAGATCCAACCATTGTCAAGGATGATCTTTCTCTTTACCTCATCAGCCATGGTACATACAATAGGTCTTTCTCCCGAGCGAGCGACTCCTTGTTTTCCAACTCGATGTGCACCATAAGCCATGATTCCTGACATGCCAAAGTGTGTAGCAAAAAACTCTTCAATAGCAACTACAAGAGATTGGGGTGTTTCCATGCTTTCCTCCTTGATTCCACGAATGACGATGTTCTTTGAGCGTTTTTGTCGTTCGTGCAATTCTTGAGTGTCCACATTCTGTACATTCTTTGCTTGGACAACGGCTTGCGTGATAGGAGATGTAGAAACCACATTATCCTTACATATATCAGCCCATGATTTGGATGCATTTCTCATCTCACATACATCATGTCGTATTGTATCTATTGTTTCCTCTTTCAATACATGATCACTCTCGACTTTGCTCAAGCGCTCTTTCAATACATTCATATCAACAAGAGAGCGTTTACATTCTTGAACTTCATTCTCAAGATGCATCAAGCGTGTTGTTTGCATTTCAAGAACCTTCTTGAGGTGCTCATTCTCCACAACGAGAACTCTTAAAGTACCATTCTCCATTGCAAGTGCGCGCAACTCTTCACCTTGTTTGTTGACGGTTTCTTGTAACGAGATCAAGTAAGCCATGATCATTGCTTCCGTTGTTGTAGATGATGTGGTTGGATTAGCATCCAAATTCCTTGGAGATTTTGCATCATTCTCTATGGCGAGTGTGGCTTTTCCACCCTTGCGAGTTTTGTCTGACATTGCCTTCAAGTTGGCAACAAAAACGCAAAGTTTTGACAGTTTTTTCAGTTCTGAGATGCTGTTACAGCAAAGCCTTCCATTACACAAAAAAATTCTGTCTTTACATCAATGCGTAGAGGGATTTGTGCTCTTCGATTGAGGCTATAGATCACCTAAATCGGAGTTCGGATGAGCAAGTTAGGGTCAAAAGAGTGAACTGCTGTCTACTAGGTCAAAAAACGGCTCAGAGAGAGAGAGAGAGAGAGAGAGAGAGAGAGAGAGAGAGAGAGAGAGAGAGAGAGAGAGAGAGAGAGAGAGCTCCATACCAAAGAGGGTCGGAATCATATCCCACGAGATTAGAGAGTTCAAAGGAAGACCGTGCTGTCCTTCATAGTAATTCAGAGGCTACATAAACTTGCAGGTATGGGGGGGGGAGAGAGAGAGAGAGAGAGAGAGAGAGAGAGAGAGAGAGAGAGAGAGAAATAGAAATCCCATATATATATCTATCACATAAACAATAATCCCTCATTCAAATTTTGCAACAGAAGCATACATTTTTGTTACCTTTTCCTGGGCTTGGCATGGCTATCTTGGAAACATGAGCTCTTCAATGGTATATGGAGGACACTTCTAGCCTGGTATTTAAATATCTTTCCTATAGGAAGTACTCCAATCAAGCATCTCTCTCTCTCTCTATCATTCTCTCTCTCCCTCTCTCTCATAATATTGAACAATCATGTAATCGTTGCCGCCATGCACAACATTTTGATGAATACATTTCTCACACATGTGAAAAGTCTAATAAAGTCAGTGTTGTACGATTTTAATAGAAATTTCAATTATTCACTTTATTGCATGTACTACATTCCTGTAGCTTGTTTAGTCTAGCACCACAAAGCGAAAAAGAGAGAGACAGAGTATCCTTCATTGAGAGAGAGAGAGAGAGAGAGAGAGAGAGAGAGAGAGAGAGAGAGAGAGAGAAATAGAAATCCCATATATATATCTATCACATAAACAATAATCCCTCATTCAAATTTTGCAACAGAAGCATAATTTTTTGTTACCTTTTCTTGGGCTTCGCATGGCTATCTTGCAAACATGAGCACTTCAATAGTACATGGAGCACACTTCTAGCCTGGTATTTAAATATCTTTCCTGTAGGAAGTACTCCAAGCAAGCATCTCTCTCTCTCTCTCTCTCTCTCTGTCTATCATTCTCTCTCTCTCCCTCTCTCTCATAATATTGAACAATCATGTAATCGTTGCCGCCATGCACAACATTTTAATGAATACATTTCTCACACATGTGAAAAGTCTTATAAAGTCAGTGTTGTACGATTTTAATAGAAATTTCAATTATTCACTTTATTGCATGTACTACATTCCCGTAGCTTGTTTAGTCTAGCACCACAAAGAGAAAAAGAGAGAGTCATAGAGTATCCTTCAAAGAGAGAGAGAGAAAGAGAGAGAGAGAGAGAGAGAGAGAGAGAGAGAGAGAGAGAGAGAGAGAGAGAGAGAGAGCTCCATCCCAAAGAGGGTTGGAATTATATCCCACGAGATTAGACAGTTCAAAGGAAGACTGTGCTGTCCTTCATAGTAATTCAGAGGCTACATAAACTTGCAGGTATGGGGGAGAGAGAGAGAGAGAGAGAGAGAGAGAGAGAGAGAGAGAGGTGGTTAATCTAGGGGAGGAGAAGAAGAGTTGGGGGTGGTGGAAAGATACAAACTTCTCAATAGTCTATGAGGAAGTAGCACTACGACATGTGGGGAGAACTCTATTGATCGCAAAATGCCGCCCGCGCGCCATAGTGCTACTTTCTTCTAAAGAGAGTATGAGAGAGAGAGAGAGAGAGAGAGAGAGAGAGAGAGAGAGAGAGAGAGAGAGAGAGAGAGAGAGAGAGAGAGAGAGAGAGAGAGAGAGAGAGAGAATGGTTACATCACTTACAAATGGCACATAGGGAAGTCTAAAAGAGACTCAAAAAGTCACCCGCGCCACATCCTGAGAGATAGATAGATAGATAGATTGAATTATTGTCCACAGAGGTCAGATATGACCTATGGGACCAGAAACAAAACATTACAAAAGATTCCTTCTGATACATATCAGTTAAGGACTGAGGGTCCATCGAGGGTGGAAAATCAAAGATAAGGTGGAGTGACCTAAGTTGGGGTAGGTGATGAGGAGGGAGCCGATTTGGTAGTTCGGAACTCTTGGATGATGGCTTTACCTCCTCAATAAAATGCCCATTTCCCTGCTATGCGTGCTTCTTGCATCTTTTGGAGTTCGGCCTTCTTCTGTTTGACTTGGGTGGGTGTGAGATCTTCAGCAAACCAGATTTTTGTGTCCTTGAGAAGCCTTGATTGCTCAAGGATCTTGACTCGATCCGCTTTGGTTTTGAAGGTGAGGATTGCATGGTTGGTACGATTCTCGTGAGCAAGAGTGGTGATTGTTGCTGGATCCCATTGTACCATGTGGGTTGTTTTTTGGATGCGAGCGAAAGACTCGTGGAACTTGGGGTCCCCCTCTCCTTGCCAATGGCTTGGAAGTCCGCCAATGCAAACATTGAGAGCGATGTCATCTTGTCGCTGTCGTTCGCGTAGCGTAGACACCACACGATCTTCGACTTTGCGAAAGGTGGCATCTTGCACTTGAGTCTTGACCTTGGTTTCTACCTCCGTTTTTGTTTGTTGAGCTTGATTTCTATCTGTTCCATCTCTTCCTTCTTGGAGCTCTCCACTGCGCTAAGTCGAGACTCGATGGCTACGAGTCTTTCCTTCAAATCTTCATTTTCCTTGCGAAGTCTTTCAACTTCACTTCGAAGATGAACCATGCTATCCACCTTTGGGGGTGTTGCTACGACCCCGGCGAATGTGGGCTTTCCTCGAGATGAAGCCCGAGTAGTCGCCATGGTAGGCACTCAGACAATGACTAAGGCCTTAAGATGCTCTGTGTATTGACACCTTAGGGCTCTGTGGGAACAAGGGTTTATTAAAAACATGAGGGCTTTGTGTAGTCGGCAGCAAAAGACATTTCTGTGTAGTCGGCAACAGATCGACACGGGGTTGAAGTCGCCACTATGCCTGTGGAACCGGTTGGACAGTAAGCTGTGGAACGGGTTCGAGACTAGGCCTGTGGAACGGGTTCAACGAGTTCAATGGCCAGTTGTGGAGCAGGTTCGACAGTAGGGCGAAAGCGACCAGAGAGTCGGGCTTGGCTGAGGGCGAAGCTCGTACACTAACGCCTCCCCACAGGGCCGCCCTCGCCAAGGGGGAGAGGCAGAGACGCAGAGAAGGGCTTAGGAGTCTTAGGGTTGTTCTTTGGATGAGAGAGAGAGAGAGAGAGAGAGAGAGAGAGAGAGAGAGAGAGAGAGAGAGAGAGAGAGAGAGAGAGAGAGAGAGAGAGAGAGAGAGAGAGAGAATGGTTACATCACTTACAAATGGCACATAGGGAAGTCTAAAAGAGACTCAAAAAGTCACCCGCGCCACATCCTGAGAGAGAGAGAGAGAGAGAGAGAGAGAGAGAGAGAGAGAGAGTCACATGGAGACAGATAGACTCACATGGAACATGGAGTGTTTGTGTGTGTGTGTGTGTGTGTGTGTGTGTGTGTGTGGATTTACAAAAAAAAAGTGTGTTGTGTATAGGAGAGAGATAGATAGATAGATAGATAGTTCTATTATCGTCCTGGGAGGTCAAATATGACCTATGGGACCAAATGAACATGTCACGTGGTGTGAGTGGAGTTCATAAGTGACTCTCGATGCTCAAAAATGGCTGAAATGAGCGTCGCAATAGAGAGTCCACATCGTGGTTGGGAGAGGAAGGTATGTAGGGAGAGCTCATGGCTGAATATATGGGGAAAAGAGGACCTAATGTGGTCAAAAGCTGAGCACTCAAGTAGTGTGTGGTACTCACTCTCTCGCACTTGACGAGGGCATAAGGTGCAAAGTCGATGACACTCCTCGCCAGTGCCCCAACGTCCTGTCTCGCAGCATAGAGAATGGGAGCTAAGACGAATGGAGGCAATGGTGCGGATCGCACTCAACGGGATGGGCTCAAGGATGTAGGAATGGGTTCGGTTACCTCGTTCCGAGAAGAAGAGAGATTTGTAGTTTGGGGCAACGTGTGTGGTGTAATGGCTGAAGCGAGAACCTCCGGATTTCTCCCAAGCCATGATACATTGTCGTTGTAAGAAGGCCTCATTAACTTGGGAGTCGATCGACGCATCCTTGACCAAGTGACATGCATCCCATCTTCCAAACCATTTCTTGATATCAAGCATCCACCCCGAACTTAGTATTTTGCTCTTGCATGTCTTTTGAACCTTTTGACTTGCTTCATATGCGATTCTAGGAAGTCTATGCAAAGGGCTACGTTGTGTCTTACGCATGTACTCCACAACCCTTTCCATGCCCAAGACCTCAATGGGAAGCGATCCGGACTCAAGAAGTAAGAGCATGTAGGGTGTTTGTGTCTTGACTTGGAGAAAGTTGGTGAGAAAACGCTTTAGGACATTCTCAAACTCTTTCCAAGTAGACTTCCCGATGCTTCCACCCCACACCTCCACTCCATAAAGAAGCACCGGTGTCACCAATGTGTCAAAGAGGTACTTTTTGAGAGCCCAACACTTGATCTCTCCTGCATTGCACATGTTCTCAAATGCATAATAAGCCCTCTTTCCGGCTTCCAAGCGACGCATTGCACAATCCTTCCATTTATGATTGGATGGAACCTCAAGGCCAAGGTACTTGAAGTGATCTACCACTTCAAGTTTCTCATTGTTGTATACAATGCATGGATTTTCGTCATTGAGGGTCTTTACAAGCATAACCTTGGTTTTGGATCCATTCACGATCAGCCCGCTATGTAGGCAAAAGCGTTCCAAGACACTCATAAGCTTTTGTGCATCTTCTAAGGAATGTGCCAAGAGCACTACATCATCGGCATAAAGCAAAAGCATGATCACCGCATTTCCAATCTTAATCTCTTCTATGCCTTCTTGCTGCATAAAATCAAGAACCATGTATTCCAATTCATCAATGAGTAGCCCAAAGAGGGTTGGGGAAAGTGGGCATCCTTGTTTGACACCAATAGTGCTTGCAAAAAATTCTGAAATTCCATCTCCCATACGTAATCGACATATCACTTTTTGGTAGATGCGAAAGACTGCATGCATAAATTCTCTCGGCACTTGAAGGCTTTGCATACGTCTCCAAAGATTTCCTTGCGGTACCATGTCAAAAGCTTTCTTGAAATCCACAAAGCAACAATACAACTTTTTCCTTTCAATCGAAACGCTTCCATAAGAACTCGAAGAGTGACAAGGTGATCAATAGTGCTATGATGCTTTCGAAAACCTGCTTGGCCAAGCGTACGTTTGCCATTCTTTTCAGCCCATTCACTTATCTTCATCTCCATGATACATCCAAATAACTTTGCCATCAAAGAACCAACCATTATAGTGCGATAGTTGTTCACATTGTTTACATCTCCTCCTTTGCGCAAAGGTTTGATCCAATTTGCACTCCAATCATGAGGCATGCCATACTGAAGTGCAAGGTTAAACATATCGCATATCCAATATCGTGTTTTCTTGCTTGTCCATTTAATCATTTCAGCCTTGACACCTTGAAGGTCACCTGCCTTACTAGTAGCAAGTTTCTCAAGCGCGCGGCATACATCTTCAATGGTAAAGAAGGGAGACATAAATGGAAGGGAGCTACAACCCTCCATCTTATCAACATTGGGTTGCTCATAGAGGTTCTTACAATGCATATACATATCCTCAAGAGTCAAGTCACCAAAGCTCTCAACGCGCTTGCCTTTTAGATTTTGCCAAAACTTGCCACATGCATGTGCTTTCTCTTGTGCTAAAAGAAGTTGTTTTTCGACTTCCCACCTTCTCCTCTTTTTTTGAACAAGTGCTTTGTATGTGTGTGAACATTCCAAGTAAACTTCCTTGTCTTTGATTGCATCCAATCTTAGCAAGTGTTTTCGGGCTTGACTACATTCCATGTCAAACCATTTCTTCTTGGTGCTGCCCTTCTTAGACCTTTTGCAAGACATGTGTTTCACCGAAAAGCATTCCTTCGCACAAGAGAAAATTACTTCTTTGAAAACTTTCCACTTGCATTCTAATGTTGGGCTCCCTTGATGCTCTATCATGCTTAACATTTGGTCCACCATATTAGCATATATAAGTGCTCGTTTGAAGTCTAGACGTAGGTACAAATGATTCACATCATGATTGGAGGCTACATGCTCGGGCCGTTTACCACACTTGAGGTCAATACATAACATCCTATGATCCGATTCCGGATTCCATTCACCAAGTGTAAAGCTTTGTATGCATTCTAGAGTGGCTTCTGAGAACAACATATAGTCAATCACGCTAGCACCATTGTGCTTTCTACATGTAAAGTCATTGGTGCCTTGCCATAGAGATACACCATTTGCAATGAGCATTCCGGTACTATTGCACATATGTAGAAGTGACTTTCCATAGTGATCCACTTCTTTTGCATCATTAGAACTTCGATTATACATGTATGAGTCATCCACTCTTCTTGATACATGTGGCATGTCGACTTGTTGTGTGTCGTGTTGTAACATATTTGTGCGAGCATTCATGTCTCCAAAAACAATGACTTCACCTTGATCCTTGTAATGAGCAATGTCTTCCTCTAGTTCAACAAAGGGCTGATCTCTATCCATATTCAAGCGAGCATAAAAGTTGGAGTCATAGTGAGGAATGTAGCAGCCAGCCACAAACATGACTTGACCATTTGGTGGGTTGATTTTCAGCCATAAGTAGCGTTTATACTTATCTTCTTTGACAATGGAAACATCTTTCAAACCCTTTTTGGTCATACATGCTACGCCTCCTTGGCCTCTTCGTTGCTTTGCATTTTTGGCCCACATCAAAGAATGTACATCGTATTTGTCAAATCCAAGAATTCGTTGCGCATCATGCTCCCATGTTTCGACAAGAAGTATCACATCGGAGTCATTGGTAAGCTCATCAATGCCAATTCCCGCATTCCATGGATACCCGTTACAATTCCAAAAGCTTATTCGCAAGCGTGAGTTGGTCTAATAGATCATGTGTCCCTATTTGTTGGGTGGACTTGCATCCTCCTCAAGTGACTTTTCTTCTTGAGATGATACCTTAACCTTCTTGCTTCTTTCCTCGTATGCTTTGCGACGTACATTTTGTTGCATAAGAGTGCGATCCTCATATACATTACAACCTGTTCCTTTGAGGTAGATCCAACCATTGTCAAGGATGATCTTTCTCTTTACCTCATCAGCCATGGTACATACAATAGGTCTTTCTCCCGAGCGAGGGACTCCTTGTTTTCCAACTCGATGTGCACCATAAGCCATGATTCCTGACATGCCAAAGTGTGTAGCAAAAAACTCTTCAATAGCAACCGCAAGAGATTGGGGTGTTTCCATGCTTTCCTCCTTGATTCCACGAATGACGATGTTCTTTGAGCGTTTTTGTCGTTCTTGCAATTCTTGAGTGTTCACATTCTCTACATTCTTTGCTTGGACAACGGCTTGCGTGATAGGAGATGTAGAAACCACATTATCCTTACATATATCAGCCCATGATTTGGATGCATTTCTCATCTCACATACATCATGTCGTATTGTATCTATCGTTTCCTCTTTCAATACATGATCACTCTCAACTTTGCTCAAGCGCTCTTTCACTACATTCATGTCCACAAGAGAGCGTTTACATTCTTGAACTTCATTCTCAAGATGCATCAAGCGTGTTGTTTGCATTTCAAGAACCTTCTTGAGGTGCTCATTCTCCACAACGAGAACTCTTAAAGTACCATTCTCCATTGCAAGTGCGCGCAACTCTTCACCTTGCTTGTTGACAGTTTCTTGTAACGAGATCAAGTAAGCCATGATCATTGCTTCCGTTGTTGTAGACGATGTGGTTGGATTAGCATCCAAATTCCTTGGAGATTTTGCATCATTCTCCATGGCGAGTGTGGCTTTTCCACCCTTGCGAGTTTTGTCTGACATTGCCTTCAAGTCGGCAACAAAAACGCAAAGTTTTGACAGTTTTTTCAGTTCTGAGATGCTGTTACAGCAAAGCCTTCCATTACACAGAAAAATTCTGTCTTTACATCAATGCGTAGAGGGCTTCGTGCTCTTCGATTGAGGCTATAGATCACCTAAATCGGAGTTCGGATGAGCAAGTTATGGTCAAAAGAGTGAACTGCTGCCTACTAGGTCAAAAAACGGGTGTGTGTGTGTGTGTGTGTGTGTGTGTGTGTGTGTGTGTGTGTGTGAGAGAGAGAGAGAGAGAGAGAGAGAGAGAGAGAGAGAGAGAGAGAGAGAGAGGCTATAGTCTTATAGGGAAATGGCCATAGCTAAGGCGAGTGCTAGGAAGGTAGGCAAAGGTCCTGGTTTAGCTGCTTAAGCAAGGGGAAGGTCTGCCAGCAAGAAGAAGAGACCTAGAAATCCCATGAAAATTGTGAAAGCTCCAAGGATGTAGAGGCTACAAAGATTTTTGTGGTTGAACTGGTAGAAGTTCTCGTAGAACAAAATTCCCTCATATGCAAGGCTCTTGCTAGTTCTTCCAACATACTATAAAACACCAATGTCAGCGTGGATTACAGATATGAGACCTACAATACACTCCACCGGCTCCCATTCCTCGTATCATGAAGGATAGACATCAGCAATTGCAATAACCTCCAAAATCTGACTGACTAAGGTGCTTGTGTCACATAAGTCAAAGGCATCCCTACAAAGGAGGGGGCAAGCCCCAAAGCTAGGGGTATGAGAGAGAACACACACACACACACACACACACACACACACACACACACACACACACACACACAAGGTAAGCCAAGCCTCAAGAGGCAGCAAGGACACACGTCAAGCCCCTACCCATGTTACCCTCATGAAGTGCATGAATCCTATTGGATAGGCGTAAAAGGGGTCCAATGAGCATTTAGTTTAATTAATTAATTATTTAAGCAATTATCAAGCCTCTCTCTCAAAAGGGAAAAGAAGGACACTTGTCCAAAACCTACCCTTGTTGCTTGATATGCCTCTTGCATGTGATTGGCTAGGCCTGGAAGGGTCCAATGAGCTTCAAGCATGAGCTACAAGGGGGGGGTCTACCAAAGCAAGAAGGGGATTTCTTGGGGGGTATACTCTCCCACACACACTCACACACATTCTCATTGTGTGAAGTGCAAAGTGCAAAGTGCAAGAGCTCCACCTCCTTATCCAAGCTAGTAGTGAAGTTGAGGGCCTACACCAACACTCTTAGCTATGGAATGCAAATCCAACCAAGAGCCATGCTTCAATGCTTAAGATTTCCATCTTCTCCATCTTCATTACTATGCTATTATGTATGCTAGCAAGAAGAGTGATGATAAGTGAAGAACTATTTCTTTCTCCTATGAATGTTTCTTCTTCCTCTTCCCAAATTCCCCACTAGCTCTCTCCACCTTTGAAGGTGTTTGAGGCCTTGGGACTGAGGCTTGGGATAGTTAATGTTATTTTACAAAGTCTATGTTATGCTCGTGATGCATGAAGCTTTCCATCTTCATTGCATCACCTAGGTCACAAGGAACACAAAGATTGTATTGTGCCAAGTCTCTCTTGATGGGAGAATCTATAATACAAATTCTTATTGGAGGGGGGACCGGAAATCTGCCTATCCCCTTGGATAATTGACAATACTGAGATGTGTTCCCTCACGGTTTATAGACAGTTGTCCCAAATGACTGGTAAATAAGAATCACAATATCGTGTAACATTGTTGAGGAATCAACAATGTTCGGAATAACCAGTATGGTTAACTTGAGAAATCCACAAACACCCAAACCAAGCCATGACCTCTATTGGGGATTAGTAGACCCAAAAGTAATCTCATAGAGAGTTGGAGTGACTATTTCCTCTTGGGAGGAGTTGGTGACCGTCTAGACCGCCGTCTTTGTGGAGCCACATCTTCAGAGGAACTTAGGGATTCATTACTTTCTCATTCTTTGGATTCCTCCTCTTGTATGGGAGAGAGTCTTCTTTTGGGGGTCTCGTCAAGAGGCCTCCTAAGCTCTCTCTCCTCTTGGAGAGGAAGGAAAATCCCATAAGGACAAAGTTGTTGAGTAAATTCGGCTTGCAAAGCAGGGTTGCCCATAGCTTGCTGCAACCTAATAACAAGATAATTAGCAAACATGGGGGCATCATCATTAGCACCTTCATGCACAAAATCAAAGTTATCAATGTTCATTCTACTCTCTTGGTTATTGTCAGCCATGTTAACACAATTTGTGTGTTTACTTAGTGTATTCTTTGGCATTTCAAAACCTTAATTGCTACTCCTCTTAGCCTTTGAAAATCATCACTTAAGTATCTACACCCACGGCTCACATTGGTTAATTATAGAGAGTAGTGAAGTGGGTCTAATATTGCAGAATTGCCGAGGGATGGCTCCTTTTAGACTTCTTATGGATCAATAATGGTAAAGCCGTAGGCAAGTCTAAAAAGACCCCGTTATTAAGAACAAAGCTCTCGAGGTGTGCACCATATCCCACATAGTGGGCTCAACAAAACCGATAATAGATCCCAGTCCCACTTACCCTAACATAATTAAAAAAATCAATCATTAATAGGCTACTTAAGGGCCTCTCTTATTAAACAAGAAAATAGAAACCAAATGCTCTGATACCAGTGTAATGGAAATGGCCTATGAACTTTTAGAATATCGGAATCAAGAGAATTAAAGAGAGAATTTTTGTGAGACGACTTTGAGAACATAGAGGGTGAAATTAATGGATGGTAGCGTAGCAACATAATCATAGTACTTAATTAACTTGGCATGAACAATACTTTTGCAAGAGAGAGAATTTAGAGAACTTGACAACAATTGAGGACCGGATTTATGTGGATCTGCCTTTACACATGAAATTCAAGAAGGACAAGGGGGAGGGGAAAGTCCCAAGAGGGTGTAAGAAGTTGCTTGTTGTTGGTGCACATCTATTCAAGGACCCTTTGTTTAGGGGGATTACCAAGAAAGATTTAAGCAAACGCAATAAAGATAATAATTTGGGAAAACCTAAAGCTTGGGACCTCTTTGCTTGGAGTATATAGAAAGCGATCAAAAGATCGGGTCCGCGGATGAAAAAGGCTCAAGAAGAGTACTGGAAGCAGCTCGAAGAGGAGGTGGCTTGCCTCACTTCCAAAACAGAGAGGTCAGGAGGGTGAGATTGATATCCAGGGAGACCTTGCTTCAGCCAGAGGCCGCTAATCAAGCACACTTTTTAGGGCCTTTAAAATCAAGAAAAGTCGGGGCTCCGTACACTCGCTCACATATGAGAATTTGATTGCTACACAAGACCGAGATGAAATGGCTAAAGTAATGATTGATCATCTAAGCCAAATCATTGGTCAACCACAGACCCACTCTCAAGAAATTGATGAAGCCATAACAATTGAGAGAGAGAGAGAGAGAGAGAGAGAGAGAGAGAGAGAGAGAGAGAGGTGTGGACCAAGCATGAGAGGGGTGTATACTCTCCCACACACACACACACACACACACACACACACACACATTCTCTCATTGTGTGGAGTGCAAAGTGCAAGAGCTCCATCTCCTTCTCCAAGCTTGTTGAGAAGTTGAGAGTCTACACCAACACTCTTGGCTATGGAATGCAAATCCAACCAAGAGCCATGCTTCAATGCTTAAGCTTGCCATCTTCTTCACCTTGATTACTATGCTATTATGCTATGCTAATCAAGAAGAGTGATGATAAGTGAGGAACTATTTCTTTGTTCTATGAATGATTCTTCTTCCTCTTCCCTACCCTCATTCCCTGCTAGCTCTCTCCACCTTCAAAAGTGTTTGAGGCCTTGGGACTGAGGCTTGGGATAGTCAATGGTTTTTCCAAACTTTATGGTATGCTTGTGATGCATGAAGCTTTCTATCTTCATTTCATCACCTAGGTCACAAGGACCAAAAATATTGTATTGTATCAAGTCTCTCTTGATGGGAGAATCTATAATACAAACGCATTTTGGAGGGGGGACCGGCTCCAAGTAAATCCGGTCCTCAACTATTGTCATGTTCTCTAATACTCTCTCTCTCTCTCTCTCTCTCTCTCTCTCTCTCTCTCTCTCTCTTGCAAAAGTATTGTTCATGCCAAGTTAATTAAGTACTATGTTTAAGTTGCTACCATCAATTAAGTTCACCCTCTATGTTCTCAAAGTAATCTCACAAAAATGCTCACTCTAATTTTTTTAATTCCGCTATTCTCAAAGTTTATAGGCCATTTCCATTACATTTGTATCAGGGCATTTGGTTTCTCTTTTCTTGCTTAAGAAGAGAGGTCCTTAAGTAGCCTATTAATGGTTGATTTTGTTAATTACATTAGGGTAAGTGGGACTGGGATCTATTATCGGTTTTGTTGAGCTCACTATGTGGGATATGGTGCACACCTCAGGAGCTTTGGTCTTAATAATGGGGTCTTTTTAGACTTTCCTATGGCTTTACCATTATTGAGCCATAAGAAGTCCAAAAGGAGCTATCCCTTGGCAATTTTGCTATTTTAGACCCACCCCACTACTCTCTATAATTAACCAATTCGAGCCGTGGGTGTAGATACTTAAGTGCTTATTTTCAAAGGCTAAGAGGAGTAGAAACTAAGGTTTTTAATTGCCAAAGAATACACTAAGTAAACACATAAGTATAATAGCATGGCTGACAATAACCAAGAGAGTAGAATGAACATTGAAAACTTTGATTTTACACATGAAGGTGCTAATGATGATGCCCCCATGTTTATCAATTATCTTGTTACTAGGTTGCATCAAGCTATGGGCAACCCTACTTTGCAAGCTGAAGTTACTCAACAACTTCGTGCTTATGGGATTTCCCTTCCTCTCCAAGAGGAGAGAGAGCTTAGGAGGCCTCTTGATGAGACCCCCAAAAGAAGACTCTCTCCCATACGAGAGGAGGAATCCAAAGAACAAGAAAGTAATGAATCCCTATGTTCCTCTAAAGATGTGGCTCCACAAAGACGGCGATCTAGAGGATCGCCAACTCCTCCCATGAGGAAACGGTTAATACACAATCCTTCTCCTTGTCACTCCAAAAGGGAAAAGAGGAAACAAAGGAAGAAAATTTCAAGAAAGAGGTCACCCTCTTCTCCTTCTTCTTCACCTTCCTCCTCTCTTGACAAAAGCTATGGCTATTTTCCTAGAGAATACAAGAGGGGAGACATCGCAAATCATACCCTGCATGGCAAAGATCACAAAAGCTCAAGAAGTTCAAAGAGGGAGGAAAGAGTATCTCTTTTCTCACCTATGATGGCACCTTTGGTGCCACCGACAAAGTATTGGCCTTCATCCAACAATTTGATGTGGCCTTTGGAGACGAGGGCTTCATGGAGCTATGTAGCTATGCACTTCCAAAAATCGGCTCGTCAATGGTGGGCTAGCCTTTTCGGCAACAATGAAGCCCCAAAGATATGGAAAACTCTACGAGTTTCCATCATGAAGCAATTCCTTGCAAGCGATGTAAAGGACAAAGTACTTACCGAATGGCACAGTTTGAGGCTTCTCTCACATGAGTCTATTCACAAATATGTGGACAAGTTTTGGGATTTACATCTCAAGGCTACTATCTTCCAAAAGATAGACTTTTCTGAGAAAAAGCAACAATTTTGTGTGGGATTACCTGAAGAAATGGCCAAGTATGTCAACTCCCAATGGCTTGGTTCTATCACCGAAGTAATTGTTGCTTCCCGCATCAATTTCCAACAAGGGGCTAGACGGAATGTCATGCCCATGGAAAACAAAGACAAAAGTGATGCAAAGGGGAAAACCAATTCCCAAAATTCTTCCCAAGGCAATTCCAATAACAATAACAACAACAATCGGTCCAAGGAGAAGGGAGTTTACAAAGGTAAAAACAAACTCTTTCATGACGAGCTTGAAGCTTTTCACAAGGACCATAAGTGTTTTAACTGTGGGGAGCAAGGACATGTCTATCATTCTTTCCCCAAGAGAAATGCCCGTAGTGAGACTCCTAGAGATTCCGCCATCGAAGCTCCAAAAGAGGATGCTCATTGCAAAGGATCACCACTCTCCTATGCTTGGGGAAAGGTAAGGGAACATGATGCCTTCATCTTGTTTGACCCTGGCTCTACTCACAACTTCATATCAATGGAGTTGGCCACCAAGTTGAGCATTCAAGCTTTCAAGATGGGAGATATTGTAACAGTTGACACAAATTTCAAGGGACAACAAGCCTCCGTTACTCCCTTGATTGGGAAGTTGAGGCTTCATGTCCAAAGCTATGTCGACAAAGAAGACTTTTTCATCTCTCCTCTCCAACATGAGGATGCTATCCTAGGGGTGTCGTGGTTTGATCGCATGGTTGCCAACATGAAGTTCCCTGAAAGGAGAATCTACCTCACCTACAGGGGAAAGAACATGTATATAGATGCTAATGAGTCTAGTCATACTGTACCAATTGTAAATTCACCAGCTTTTGATAAGTCAATGAAAATCTCTATTTCTGTGTACATGATTTTTGTCAAAGAATCCACTAATGATGCTAATGATTTATCTTGAAAATAGTAGGAATCAAGAAGAGTTAGACTTGTCTACTTTTCTAAATGGATTCCAAGATGTTTTCATCGATGATATCCCTATGGACTTACCTCCAAAATGAAGGGATGATGACCATCTAATTGAGCTCCTACTAGGAAGCTCACTACCTAACAAGCCTCCTTATCAAGTTTCCCAAGCTCAACAAGAGGAGATCATGAGGCAAGTACAAGAATTGGTAGACAAAGGGATGGTGAGGCCTAGCTCCTCTCCCTTTGGTTCTCCAGTCCTTTTAGTGAAAAATAAAGATGGTACATACCATATGTGTGTGAGCTATCAAGCACTAAACCATATTACTATTAAAAATAGATTTCTCGTGCCTCGGGTAGAAGATCTATTTGATAAGCTACAAGGCTCTACCTACTTCAATAGGATTGACCTTAAAAGTGGCTATCATCAAATAAGGATAATGGATGAAGATATCCTAAAGATCGTGTTTCGTACAACGTTTGGTCTTTATGAATATTAAGTCATGCCTTTTGGCTTGACCAATGCACCAGCCACATTCAATCGTTTGATGGAGTAAATATTTAGACCCTACCGCAAGTTCACTGGAGTGTTCTTTGATGATATTATCATCTACTCCAAGTCCTTGGAGGAACACAAAAAAACATCTCCAAGTAATTTTTCAAGTATTGAGGGAGAACAATCTTTTTCTCAACCAAAAGAAAAGCGAATTTTTCCTTCAAGAGATTCAATACTTAGGTCATATTATTTCTCAAGATGGTACCCGTATGGATCCATCAAAGTTAGAGGTAATAAAAACATGGCCTAATCCAAGGAATCTACATGAGCTAAGAAGATTTATTGGTATGTGTGTATACTATAGACCCTTCATAGCAAAATTTTCTCAAATAGCAGGACCATTACATGACTTAACAAACAAGAACGTTAAGTATTCATGGACTGCGAAAGAGAAAAATGCTTTTGATAAGCTCAAAGAGAAACTTACCTCTCAACAAGTACTCATGCTTCCGGATATCTCAAAGCCATTTGAGGTCCAATGTGATGCTTGTGGTGATTGCCTTGGAGCAGTCTTGCTTCAAGAAGGGCATGCCATACCATATGAGAGCCGAAGACTCAATACAGATGAACAGGTCTTGGGCATTTATAAGAAGGAGCTTTTAGTTGTTCTACATGCCCTAGACACATGGAAGCACTATTTATTGGTGGGAACTCCATTCAACAGACCACCACAGTCTCAAGTACTTCATGACGCAAACCAAGCTTTTCGACAAACAAATGAGGTGGACAAATTTTCTTTCGCAATTTTATTTTCATATCGCTCACATTGCTGGTAAGCAGAATTAAGTGGCCGATGCACTTTCACGATGACCAAAAGTCAATGGTGTGTCTATAGCAACTCACAATGATCTATCTTCTATGATAGATGAGTATGCTACTGACCTTGACTTTAAAGATGTAATGTCAGCCCTTGCACCCATTCTTTATTTATAGAAACCGGGGTGGAAAATACATCACCCAAAGTCCGGGCACCCATACGCCAACCAATTTCCCATACAACCGGGCGATTCCCCTAGGATAAAAACAACATCCTAAGTAGTATCCACAAACATACACATGTACGGGGTAAAGACTCCACTTACACGGAGGTAACCGACTCATCCATGGCTGATTCGCCATCATTACTCATCACCTGGAGTAAAATATTCCAAGGAATTAGAGGTGTCTTGAGACAAGCTGTCTTAAGGACCTAGGTCAACCAGTCTTAGCCCAAACCATTCTTTCCTAATTATAAACAATGCTCATTGGTTTCTTGGAAGTTACCTTCTGTTTTTGGCCAATTATTTCTTTTTTGATTCTTATTCACTCCTTATGTATGCAATGTTAACTTATAAAAGAACTTAAAATATTTAAAGAATTAAGTTAATAAATGGAAACCCGCGTGGGACTGATCAACCATCTACTATTGCGCTGGCGCCTGAAGACTCTCCTCTGTAGACCTAATACTAGGCCCAGCCTCATGGTCATGGGACGCCCTAGCTAGCCCTCTTGTGTGTTGTATCGTCCTCATCGGGCTGAGGATTTTCCCGGGTCCTCTTCGGAGCCATAGTGGTAGCCTTATAAAAGGATACTTAATTGATTAAAGAATTAATGGAATAATCTCTCTTATTTCTTTTACCCAAAAATAGGGATTTTTGGACTAAGTATATATCTTCAAAAAATATCTGGGTGATATTTATTTTTTTAAACTTCCTAGTAGTATTATTGTGCTCCCATAATTATCCTATAATTATCGGAGCTATTTTACTAATGTTCCTATTTAATTTCTCTTCAAAAATACCCTAATTTGACTTTAGTAATTTATGAATTACTTACCTATTGTGGGATATTTATCCTAGGTAGATTTTGATGTATTATAACCATTGTAATTATCTTACTAACATATAAATTGATTTACTGATTTCCCTTCTCAATTTATAGTCAAAATCAAACAATATTAGCTAAGCTAATTAGGTAAATTAATAATCTGTGCTTAAGATAATTATCTTGACTTCCTTATGCTATTTCCCATCTTTGGTAATTACTATGTAATTATATAAATTAATTTGATATTTTTTTTTTCGATTTATAGTCAAAATCAGACAATATTAGTTAAGGTAATTAGCTCAATTGATTATCTGTGCTTAAGATAATCATCCAGACTTTTTAATAATGTTTTGCATCTCTAGTAATTACTATGTAATTATATAAAATCATTTGCTAATTTTTCTTTTTAATTTATAATCAAAATCAGATTAATTATCTAAACTGATTATTTGTGCTTAAGATAACTATTTTGACTTTCTAATGTTGTTTTTCATCTCTGGTAATTATTATGTAATTATATAAATCAACTTGCTAATTTTCCTTTTCAATTTATAGTCAAAATCAACCAATATTAGCTAAGGTAATTAGCTAAACTGATTATCTATGCTTAAGATAATTATCTCGACTTCCTAATATTGTTTTTCATCTCTAGTAATTACTATGTTAATATATAAATTAATTTGCTAATTTATCTTTTCAATTTATAGTCAAAATTAGACAATATTAGCTAAACTATCTCGGCTTTCTAACATTGTTTTCTAGCTCTGAAAATTATTGTATAATTATCTACGTAATTTAGCTAATTTCCCTCTTCAATTTATGCTTAAAAATAGACATTTTTTGCCTAATTAATTAGCTAAACTAATTTTTTGTGGATTACCTAATTATTTTGGATTCCTAATAGTGTTTTTTAGCTCTGATAATTATTGTATAATTATCTAAGTAATTTAGATAATTCCCCCCTTCAATTTATGCTTAAAAATAGATAATTATTGCGACTTTCTAATGTTGTTTACCATCTCTAGTAATTACTATGTAATTATATAAATTAATTTGCTAATTTCTCTTTTTAATTTATAGTCAAAATCAGACAATATTAGCTAAGGTAAGTAGCTAAACTATCCCGGGTTCCTAACATTGTTTTCTAGTTTTGATAATTATTGTATAATTATCTAAGTAATTTAGCTAATTTTTCCCTTCAATTTATGCTTAAAAACAAAAAAAAATCATAATTAAATAGCTAAACTAGTTTTTTGTGCATGGCCTAATTATCTCGGGTTTTTAACAGTGTTTTCTAGCTCTGATAGCTACTATATGATTATCTAAGTAATTTAGCTAATTTTCCTCTTCAATTTATTCTTAAAAAGAGGCAAATTTTGGTTAATTAATTAGCTAAACTAATTTTCTGTATATGACCTAAGTATTCTGGATTCTTAATGGTGTTTCCTAGCTTTGATAATTATTGTATAATTATCTAAGTAATTTAGCTAATTTTCCTCTTTAATTTATGCTTAAAAACAACTAGTTTTAGCTTAATTAAATACTTAGATTAAATATCTATTAATGAGTAATTTATCTCGTGTTTCTAACAGTGTTTTCTAACTTTGATAATTAACTTAAGATTTTTTTAAGCTAATTAAGTAGGTTTCTCATCAGATTTTTGATTAAAAATTGCTAATTTTTACCTAATTAATAACAAAAACTAATCAAAAAATTAAGAGATAATTTTTATAGCTTTTTGACGATCTAATCTAGCTTGGATAATTATCTTATACTAATCATCTAAGTTTAATTAGTATAGTTACCCTTAATTTAAGACAAAAAGATTAATTTCAATCCTAATATAGCTTAATAATTAATTTGATTAATATCCCTAATCTTAATTTAAGTAATCAATAAAATACTAAGAATTAAGAGAGTAATTTAGAGTGTAAATAAGTTTAATCTTCTTAATTAATTAGATTAATTAAGAAAATATAAATAAATTAGCATAGTTTTGCTAATTAAAAAGGGACTAGGCTAACTACCATGGATAATCAGCTAGAGTTTTTGCTCTCTAGTGATTCTTTAGTAGAGCTCTCTCTAGGTGAGAGAGAAATGGCCAAGACTCCGAGTCCAAGTTCAATTGTGAAGACGGGGGACCTTTTTATAACTTTTTAGGGCTCATAGGCTGTTTCTGGCAGTTCCTTGCACTTCAAGGCATCCCCCACCTTCCCCCTAGCACAACTTGCTGCAAAATTAGGCCTAGGTAGGTTCATTACTGCTCCAAACAGCCCCCAAATACGCCAAATCAATCCTGCTATCTTTCTGACCTATTACAGGCTTAAATTATAAAATATCTGTAATTATCTGTAAATATCTAGAGAGTTCTATGATAAAAGTCTTTTGCAGCAATGATTACCAAGACTTTACAACTTACTTAGTTAATTTATTTAACAGTATAAACTTCCAGTGGCCATAATTGTATCAGTTTTTATCGAAATTCAGTTCTGAAAATTTCTAACCATAGTAAAGTCATGATTCGGTACCAAAAATACCAATATTTGCCACGGTCAGACAATTCTACATTGCTTTTTCAATAATCATATTAGTTTGATTAAGATTTATACAATCTTTAAGGTTTGAGACAATGGAAACCTTATAATCACCCCAACTTAAGGAATTGAGATGTCCTCTTCCCAACTGAAATTGGGAAAATCTTTGAGAAGTGATACTTCGTCCTCCCATGTGGCGTCTGCAGTGGGGTAGTCCTTCCATTTTACTAGATGCTCTTTGATTACTCTATTTCGGAGACTTCTTTCCCTAGTATCGAGAATACAATCTAGTTGGAGTTCAAAAATTCCTTATTTTTGCATCACAATCTGTTTGTCATCTAGAGTGTGATTGGGGTTTGGGATATAAGGTTTTAGAAGACTGATATGGAATACATTTTGAACCTTGAGCTGTTTAGGTAACTTTAGTTTGTAAGCTTGATCACTGATTACCTTTATCACTTCATAAGGTCCACAATATCCGGGGCTAAGTTTTTTGAATTTTCCCAAAGATAGATTGCTTCTCTTTGGCCGGACTCGAAGGAACACTTTATCCCCTTGTTTGAAAAACCGGTCAGACCGTTTTTTATTAGCATAATGTTTTCGGTGGTTCTTAGCAGCTTGAATGTCCTGTCGTATGGCCCTATTTTGGGCGTCTATCTCTTCCAGCATTTGTTTTGAAGCTTCTACTCTTGTAGTGGGGTCAGAAAAGTTTAGGGTTGATATACATTCATGCCCATAAAGTGCATTAAAAGGTGACATCCCAACGCTTTTATGGAATGAAGAATTATAGGCGAATTCCACCAAAGGAAGAAATTATATCCATTTCTGGGGTTCTCTACTACAGTAAGCTCTAAGGATGTCTTCAATAACCTGATTCAATCTTTCTGTCTGACCGTCAGTCTGAGGGTGATAGGCTAAATTGAAACATAGGTGGGTACCCGAAATGGCCCCAAGAAAAACCTTGTGGCTAAGGGCATCAACAACCACATTCTCCTTACTTGGTTTATACTTTATTTCAAAATCATAGTCTTGTAAGAGTTCAATCCATCTTCGTTGCCTCATGTTGAGTGTTGCTTGAGAGAAAATCCACTTCAAGCTTTGATGATCACTGATTAACTAAAAATTTCCCCCTAGAAGATAGTGCCTCCAGAGCTTGAGAGCATCGATGACGACTAGGAGTTCCAGATCATGAGTTGGATAATTCAGCTCATGGATTCTCAATTTCCGAGAGGTGAAGGAAATTGGTCGGCCTTCTTGGTTTAAGACTCCTCCTATAGCAAGGTCGCTTGCATCGGTTACTACTTCAAACTCTTGAGTGAAGTTAGGGAGTTTGAGTACAGGGGCTGATGTGAGATTTTGTTTTAATTTGAGGAAATGGTCCTCCTGCTCTTTTTTCCATGTAAGTTTGGTTGTATTCTTAAGTAGCTGAGTCAAATGCGTGGCGATGACTGCGTAATCTTTGACAAAGATTCTATACCATCCTGTAATGCCCAGGAATCCTCGAATTTCGCTGACAGACTTGGGTTGTGGCCAATTTATTATGTCCTTAATCTTTGCGAGGTCTACAGAGATTCCTTCTAGGTTTATAATAAATCCGAGGTAGCTAACTTCAGGAGTAAAGAACACACATTTTCTCATCTTAGCATACAACTAATGTTGGTGTAGAAGATGAAGCATTTTACGTACATGGCCTTCATGCTCTTTTTCATCTTTGGAGTATACCAATATATCATCAAAACTATCAATACAAAATCATCCAGATATTCTCTAAATATATCTTGCATGAATTGATTAAAGGTAGCCAAAGCATTTGTAAGACCAAAAGGCATCACTATGAACTCATAATGCCCATATCGGGTGTTTAATGTGGTCTTATAAATATCTGCTTCTTTAATCCGGATTTGATGGTAGCCTGACCTGAGATCAATTTTTGTGAATACCTTGGCCCCATGTAATCTATCAACTAATTCATCAATGCAAGGAATAAAAGGCTTATTCTTTACAGATACCTGGTTAAGTCCCCTATAATCGATGCAAAGACGTAAAGATCCATCCTTCTTCTTTTGGAATAGAACAGGCGCTCCCTAGGGTGAACTGATGGTCGTATGAATCCTTGTTCAATAAGTTGACAAAGCTGTTCTTTCAATTCAATAGCTTCAGGGAGTGACACTTTGTAGGGTCTCTTTGAAACTGGTTCACTATCTGGAAAGGTTTCAATTTCATGATCTATGTCCCTTGGGGGAGGTAAATTTGAGAGATCTTTTGAAAATATATCTGAAAATTCCTTAAGCTATTCTAGAGTTGGGTTGTCCTTTGAATTATCAGTCTTGTTGAGTTTTACTACAAAGATCTATTGCCCCTTGCATAACCCTTTCAGAAGTTGACTAGCCTTAACTAAATGAGCCTTAGGCTTCCCATTGGATCCTTGTACTAATGTTTCATCACCTAAGTGATTTTTGAAGGATAGGTTTCCTTGAGCACAATGAATGTGGGCTTGATTTTTTATTAACCAATCCATTCCTAGAATACCATCATAGATTCCTACTGGTAGGGTTTGAAAGTAAGATGAAGTAAGGGTTCCTCCTAGTTCGAATTCTACTTCCCCGACTGTAAACCTCTTTTCCATTTTCTAGCTCTACTACTAATTTCTTGGTCGGGTATTGGTTTAATATGAGCTTCCTTAAGCATTTAGGGGAGAGAAAAGAGTGTGTACTACCACAATCTATAAGTAATTCAAATTGTTCACCTTGTTTATTTGCAGTAGTTTGGATGACTGCATGCTATTGTTGAGCTCCAGGGTTATCAATGGCGGCAAAAAGAGTAGCTCTTTCATCTTCTTCATCCATCAGGGTTGGCTCTCCCACTGCAGCATAGGCTCTAGGTCCTCTACCTCTTCCTCTAACTTGTCCTCTATTTCTTCCTCCTCTTTGATTATTTCCTTGGCCTATCTAAGACTAAGGAATGGTCCCAGCAGTCACTCTAGGGTTTTGTTCCTCAGGACATCTGCTCCTGTAGTGCCCCATTCAATTGCATCCATAACAGCTGACATTCGGAAAAGTTTGTTCTATATTTGCTGCAGATGTTTCTACCCTTCATTTCCTTGGTTGAAATTTTTCCTCGCCCTTCCTTTGAAATTGTTGTAGTTATGATAGTTCCTTGTAGGGGGGTTTCCTTCAGCTGCAAGAGATTTAGCTCTGAGAAGGGGCATCTTGAATTGATGTGGGCCTCATAGCTTCTAAACGTGTACTTAAAGGTTTGTTAAGGCCGAGGCGGAAGCGAGCAATCTGTTGTTCCATTGTCATCGGTGGTGCATAGTGCCGTAAGGACACATATTTGGTGTAGTATTCCTCTAAAGTAAGCCCTAATTGTCGAAGGGCAAAAAAATCATTCATTCTTCTAGCTTGATGTGCCGGAGAAAGATATCTCTCTTTTACTGCCTGTTTCATTTTCTCCCATGACGAACTAATGGAAGGATTATTTATACAATGTTGTTTCCACCAGAGTTTAGCATCTCCAGTGAGTCAAAACATTCCTAGCATTGCTTGATTTTCTGAAGCAGTTCCTGCCGCCAGGAAATAGTCATCCATGGCATCAAGCCAAGCTTCAACATCTTGTTCTAAGTTAGGTCCCTCTCCCTTGAAGGTCGCGAGTTGGACCTGTTTTAATAATAGTTTCTTCTCTTGGGTGGGAGTGTAAAGGCTTTTTGCATTGCCCATATATTTTAATTAATGAAATTCTTTTAGTGCTAAGGAATAATTTGTTTTTTCATGAAAATTTCCAATCTATGTATATACTTTCAAACTTAAATGAAAACAAAAATCCAACAATCATCATAATCATCCATTGAATTACACAAAACATGCATTTTCATAAAACCATGGTATATACAAGAGTTAATACAATCACTGACTCATACTATGTAGAAGATGGTAACACTCCTATACAAAAATCTTCTGAACTACTAGTGGGTTAGATAGGGGATAAAAAAATATAACATCTTTTGGTCCTCTAAACTTAGGGCCTACCCTCATGGGTCTGATCCTAGTATATAACTTTAGCTACCAGATCAAATACCCACTAGTTCTGAGACACCTCTATCCCATCTATAGTAATGGTTTAATCCTAATCTTCAGTCCCGCTGAAAAAGTAGACTTCAATGGTTCAAAGTGTTTCGGACCATTTGAGTCTCTTCAAGTTTAGTGCCAGGCCCTCTATCTATCCCGCATCAATAAGGAAAATCCCACTAAACTTTGACCAGCTGATTTGTTACATAGGAGGATGAGAAAACATCTCGTCTAGTAATTGCACAATGCTCTTGCGAAATAGAATTTTTTTGGATTTGCAAGCAGCCTCAAACATGACATTGAAGATCATAAACTTCTCGTAGGCCTGACGGACATTTTCCTGTATTGATAGGGAAATTCTCATTTCAAAATATACTACAATTATAATTGCAAAATTACTTATTAAGCCCTTTTAAAGGTACAAAACTATTTCGGCCCTATAACTTCCACAATTTTGGGCTAAGGTATCCTCAACCAACGCTTTCCCCCCCCTACATATGTGAGGACACAGCCCCGCTGGTGAACTCCTCTTCCAAGTGGAGAAATTTTCTAAACATTTTTAGTGTGTGGGAATGGATAGTTACCTGACTAATCAGGTCTACCCATTCATGATTGACAACCTATGATTCCTTTTATCTTTTATAACGGTAATTCATTAAAACAACCCTTGAAAGCAATATTGATAACATTCTTTTACAAACAAACATCTTTAGACGTAAGACAAGGTACTGTCAATCTAAAGTATCTCTGACTAGTACTGGCTTGTCTCAAGAACACATATACAGGGGTGAAAAACGGACCCTATTCCTTATTTATAAAAACCTGGGTGGAAAAGACATCACCAAAAGTCCGGGCGCCCATACGCCAGCTAGTTGCCCATACAACCGGGCGGTTCCCCTAGGATAAAAATGATATCCTAAGTAGTA